>NC_052148.1:192299802-192330635 GCF_902713615.1 Scyliorhinus canicula
CCATCACTCTGTCCCCCCCCTATCCATCACTCTGTCCCCCCCCTATCCATCACTCTGTCCCCCCCCTATCCATCACTCTGTCCCCCCCCTATCCATCACTCTGTCCCCCCCCTATCCATCACTCTGTCCCCCCCCCTATCCATCACTCTGTCCCCCCCTATCCATCACTCTGTCCCCCCCCCTATCCATCACTCTGTCCCCCCCCTATCCATCACTCTGTCCCCCCCCTATCCATCACTCTGTCCCCCCCCTATCCATCACTCTGTCCCCCCCCTATCCATCACTCTGTCCCCCCCCCTATCCATCACTCTGTCCCCCCCCCTATCCATCACTCTGTCCCCCCCCTATCCATCACTCTGTCCCCCCCCTATCCATCACTCTGTCCCCCCCCTATCCATCACTCTGTCCCCCCCCCTATCCATCACTCTGTCCCCCCCCCTATCCATCACTCTGTCCCCCCCCGTATCCATCACTCTGTCCCCCCCCCCCCCGGTATCCACCACTCTGTTGCCCCCCCCCGGTATCCACCACTCTGTTGCCCCTCCACCCCCGGTATCCACCCACTCACCTCCTGCCCCCGCGCCGGGTTCGGCACCAATGGCCGACCCGGTGACGTACGACGCTGGGCGGCGTGTAGGTAGCGCGTCATTACGCCTGGTTGCGTGCGTGCGCGCGCCATCTTGGCCGGCTCTGACTGGGACACACGATCCCGGACACAAACCCCGCCGCATTTAACCCCAAGGAGCAGGTTGCAC
Organism: Scyliorhinus canicula; assembly: GCF_902713615.1. Taxonomy (NCBI): domain Eukaryota; kingdom Metazoa; phylum Chordata; class Chondrichthyes; order Carcharhiniformes; family Scyliorhinidae; genus Scyliorhinus; species Scyliorhinus canicula. The sequence continues at coordinate 192,300,558 of NC_052148.1, forward strand.
CTTACACCGGCCGACAGCCGGCTCAGCCCACCACCCTTATTCACACCGAGATGCCAGGTAATGAAGCGTTTAGACGCGGCTGTTCAGTTGCTGGGAGGAATTCCATGTGAGACTGGGAGGTGGGTATGAGTTTGAGAGAGAGAAAGGCAGGAACGTGGACATTAGACAGGCTTCGGGCCCATTTCCTCAGATAGGCCGCAGCGGAGTCCAGCTGGGACAATGAGCATAACTTCTGTTCCGGACGCGAAGCTGTATTTCCGAGCAAATCTGAGATCTTAATGTTATGACACCTCCTGGGCAGCAGTTGACACCTCTGTTACAACAGCTAGTTTTCAGCCCCGCAATTTAAAATCTGCATAAGTGTAACTTTTTGAATCATATTCCCCTGTTTTAATGTTGGAAGTGATTACTCTCCGTGTTCATTTTTGAAATGTGCATATAATATGGAAGTTTTGAATGGGGTAAACCGAATCCTAACCTTTTAGTCGATGGAGGGGCTAGTGGCTTCGTCATTTAGCTTTTCACTTGTTAACATGTCCCAAAATACTAATACTTCTGATCAATGTCTTTCAAGCTTGCTGACAGCTCGTTTTTTACTTCTAATAAATCCACGAAACTGCAACGTTTATGTTCTTATTTCTGGTACTAAAATACAGTATAAAAGATGCAAATATTTAAATGCACGAAATTGCTTACTCGTACCATGTTGAATTGTGACTTTTGTTGAAATTCGTTGAAATAATTTTGTTTGAAGGAAAGCAGTGATACCGATTAACTTCAATTTTGCTTGGGTTCCTTGATGAAATGTCTAAAGCTGCCTTCATGTCAGGGGCAGTCACCCCCACCACGTACCTTTTGAATTCAGCTCTTTTGATTGGACCAAGGCTGTAATGAGGTCTGCTGAATAGCCCTGCTGGAACCCAAATGAAGCATCAGTGAACAGATTAGTGCAGCGTAAATATCACTTGTAAATACTATTTATGACCCCCTTCCATTACTTATCTAATTTGAAACAAACCTGTTGGACTTTAACCTGGTGTTGTAAGACTTCTTACTGTTCTCACCCCAGTCCAACGCCAGCATCTCCACATCATGATTACTTATCTAAGGATAGAGATTAGATTGATGAGCAGTGGATTGAATTGGATTTGTTGTACTTTTTGTGGACAGGAAATAACTGTCGGATAGATATCAGTGTTTTAAAACCAGTGTTTTTGCTGTATTTGAACAGCATGGCTACGGGTGCAGCTGGTTCTGGAGTCAAGTCTTCAGTACGACAACTGGGATGTTGTCGGAGCCAATACCCTTTGCCCTATTTAGTGTCTTCAGCCATTTCTTGATACGCAGATTATAGAACAATGTAGGAGCAATAGGGTGGTTGTGATGGGAGATTTTAACTTCCCCAACATTGAATGGGACTCATGTAGTGTTGGAGGCGTAGATGGAGCAGAATTTGTAAGGAGCATCCAGGAGAGTTTTTTTAGAGCAGTATGTAAATAGTCCAACTCGGGAAGGGGTCATACTGGACCTGGTATTGGGGAATGATCCCGGCCAGGTGGTTGACTTTCCAGTCGGCGATTACTTTGGGAATAGCGATCACAATTCTAAGTTTTAGAATACTCATGGACAAAGACGAGAGTGGTCCTAAAGGAAGAGTGCTAAATTGGGGAAAGGCCAACTATAACAAAATTCGGCAGGAGCTCGGGAATGTGGACTGGGAGCAGCTGTTTAAAGGTAAATCCACATTTGAAATGTGGGAGTCTTTTAAGGAAAGGTTGATTAGAGTGCAGGATAGACATGTTCCTGTGAAAATGAGAGATAGAAATGGCAAGATTAAGGAACCATGGATGACGGGTGGAATTGTGAGACTAGCTAAGATGAAAAAGGAAGCATATGTAAGATCGAGGCGACTCAAAACTGATGAAGCTTTGGAGGAATATCGGGAAAGTAGGACAAATCTCAAACGTGCAATAAAGAGGGCTAAAAGGGGTCATGAAATATCTTTGGCTAACAGGGTTAAGGAAAATCCCAAAGCCTTTTATTCGTATATGAGGAGCAAGAGGGTAACTACAGAAAGGATTGGCCCACTCAAAGACAAAAGAGGGAATTTATGCGTGGAGTCAGGAGGAAATGAGTGAGCTTCTTAATGAGTACTTTGCATCGGTATTCACCAAGGAGAGGGACATGATGGATGTTGAGGCTAGGAATGGATGTTTAAATACTCTAGGTCATGTCGGCATAAGGAAGGGGGAGGTTTTGGGTATTCTAAAAGGCATTAAGGTGGACAAGTCCCCAGGACCGGATGGGATCTATCCCAGGTTACTGAGGGAAGCGAGGGACGAAATAGCTGGGGCCTTAACAGATATCTTTGCAGCATCCTTGAGCACGGGTGAGGTCCCGGAGGACTGGAGAATTGCTAATGTTGTCCCTTTGTTTAAGAAGGGTAGCAAGGGTAATTCAGGGAATTATAGACCTGTGAGCTTGACGTCAGTGGCAGGCAAACTGTTGGAGAAGATACTGAGGGATAGGATCTATTCACATTTGGAAGCAAATAGACTTATCAGTGATGAGGGAAGGGCTGTAGATATCATATACATGGACTTCAGTAAAGCATTTGATAAAGTTTCCCATGGCAGGTTGATGGAAAAAGTGAAGTCGTATGGCGTTCAGGGTGTACTAGCTAGATGGATAAGGAACTGGCTGGGCAACAGGAAACAGAGAGTAGTGGTGGAAGAGAGTGTCTCAAAATGGAGAAGGGTGATTAGTGGTGTTCCACAGGGATCCGTGCTCGGACCACTGTTGTTTGTGATATACATAAATGATCTGGACGAAGGTATAGGTGGTCTGATGAGCAAGTTTGCAGATGATACTAAGATTGGTGGAGTTGCAGATAGCGAGGAGGACTGTCAGAGAATACAGCAAAATATAGATAGATTGGAGAGTTGGGCAGAGAAATGGCAGATGGAGTTCAATCCAGGCAAATGCGAGGTGATGCATTTTGGAAGATCTAACTCAAGAGCAGACTATATGGTCAATGGAAGAGTCCTGGGGAAAATTCATGTCCAGAGAGATCTGGGAGTTCAGGACCATTGTACCCTGAAGGTGGCAACGCAGGTTGATAGAGTGGTCAAGATGGCATACAGCATACTTGCCTTCATCAGACGGGGTATTGAGTAGAAGAGTCAGCAGGTCATGTTACAGTTGTATCGGACTTTGGTTAGGCCACATTTGGAATACGGCGTGCAGTTCTGGTCGCCACATTACCAGAAGGATGTGGATGCTTTGGAGAGGGTGCAGAGGAGGTTCACCAGGATGTTACCTGGTATGGAAGGTGCTAGCTATGAAGCAACAAGCTTTTTCCAAGAGTGGGGGTGTCAATTACAAGGGGTCACGATTTCAAGGTGAGAGGGGGAAAGTTTAAGGGAGATGTGCGTGGAAAGTTTTTTACGCAGAGGGTGGTGGGTGCCTGGAATGATTTGCCAGCGGAGGTGGTAGAGATGGGTACGATAGCATCATTTGAGATGCATCTGGACAGATATATGAACGGGTGGGGAACAGAGAGAAGTAGACCTTGGTAAATAGGCAACAGGTTTAGATAAAGGATCTAGATCGGCACAGGCTGGGAGGGCCGAAGGGCCTGTTCCCGTGCTGTAATTTTCTTTGTTCTAGTAAATTACTGAAGTCTGCCACCTGTAATTTCAGGAAAAGGCCAAGATCGATCACCCAGTCAGCCCACCTGGCTGAAGGTGGTTGCAAATGCTTCAGCCTTGTCTTTTGCATGTGTTGAGCTTCCCCATCGTTGAGGATTGGGATATTTGTGGAGCCTCCTGTTCTGATTTGTTGACTGGATGTGGCAGGACTGCAAAGCTTTGACCTGACCTGTTAGTTGTGGGATTGCTTAGCTCTGTCTGTTGCATGCTACTTAATGAATGTGGTCCTATGTAGCTTCACCAGGTTGGCACCTCATTTTTGTGTATGCCTTTTGGCATGCTCCCCTGTACTGCTCAGTGAAGCAGGATTGACCCCTTTACTTAATGGTGGAATGTTGGCCATGAGGTTACAGATTGTGGTTAAACACAATTCTGTTGATGGATGTCCAGTTTTGAGCTGTTAAATCTGTTCTGAATCCATTCTCTTTAGCATAATCATAGTGTTGCCCAACACAGTAGACTATCCTTTATGTGAATACCAGACTCCGTCTCGGCAAGGACTGTGTTGTGGTCACTCCTAACAATGCTGCCATGGACAAATGCATCTGTGAGAGCTAAATTGGCAAAGGGCGGCCAAGTAAGCTCTCTCAGGGCCATCACTTCTGGTAAGTCTGTCTGCTGGTGGAAGAGGACAGACCAAGACATGGTGATGGAAGTTTCTGGGACATTGGCTGTAATGTGTGATCTTTGAGTATGCCCATCAGACTGTTGCTTGAATAATCTTGAATAAACCTTTGCCAGTTTTGGCACTGGTGCCATTTATCAATGAGAAGGGCTGTGCTGGGTCAGATGGATAGGATGTGCCTTTGTTGTTTCTGTTGCCCAGGTCAATGCTGGGTGGTCCGCCCTGCTTTATCTTTATTCATCTGTTCTTTCATGGTTTGACAAAATTGAATGGCTTGGTGGGCCATTTCAGAGGGCAGTTAAGACCCAACACTATGGGTGTGCCATGTAAGCCAGACCAGGTAAGGATGGCGAATTTCCTTCCTTGAAGGGCATTGGTCAACCGGATTGGTTTTAAGCCAGTTTGGTAGTTTTATGATTGTGTGGATTTATTACTTTTTATTCCTATTTATGAATTAATTGAATTTATATTCTGCCAGCCTCCGTAATGGGATGAACCTGGAGCATTCGTTTGGGCTTCTGAATTATTAGCCCAGTCGCATTACCACTATGCTATCATACCCTTGTTACTTGCTGCCTTGTTTTTAAAAGTAGTATTTAGAACATAGAACTATACAGCACAGTACAGGCCCTTCGGCCCACGATGTTGTGCCGAACTAGTCTGAAACTAAGATCAAATCAACCTACTCCCAATCATTCTAGTGCACTCCATATGCCTCTCCAATAACTGCTTGAAAATTCCTAAAGTGTCCAACTCCACTACCATAGCTGGAGTGCGTTCCACACCCCAACCACACTCTGAGTAAAGAACGTACCTCTGACATCCCTCCTATATCTTCCACCATGAACCTTATAATTATGCCCCCTTGTAACAGCTACATCCACCCCAGGAAAAAGTCGCTGAACGTCCATTCTATCTATCCCTCTCATCATCTTGTACACCGCAATTAAGTCACCTCTCATCCTCTGCTCCAATGAGAAAAGCCCTAGCTCCCTCAACCTTTCCTCAAGACCCACCCACCAATCCAGGCAGCATCCTGGTAAATCTCCTTTGCACCCTTTCCAATGCTTCCACATCCTTCCTATAATGAGGTGACCAGAACTGCGCACAATAAATTTGAGAAAATAGACAAGCATATGAGGGAGAAGGGAATCGAGGGTTCCGATGATAGATATACAGGATAAAAGTTGCACGGAGGCTTGAGTGAAGCGCCCGTCTGGACTTGTTGGGCTGAATGGTCTGTTTCCGTGCCGTATAGTCTGTGTAATCCAAAGTATAAAGTCTGTCAACAGAAGGCAGCAAGCAAGATACATAGAAGTTATTTTTAAAAATAAATTCTTTATACATTATTTATATTCAATAACCTAACCAACGTATTATACAAAAAAAATCAACAGATCTAACTTATGAAAGTGCAAATTACATCAAATTGTGCTAGGGAAATTTCAATTGGAAAAAATTGCTGTGGTGCCTCTAACAGAAGAATATTTCCAACATGCTCCATTATTAATTTTAATATAAGGGCTGCATGGTGGTGCAGTGTCTCACGACGCCGAGGACCTGGGTTTGATCCTGGCCCCAGGTCACTGTCTGTGTGGAGTTTGCACATTCTCCCCATGTCTGCATGGGTCTCACCCCCACAACCCAAAAACATGATATGCAGGGTAGGTGAATTGGCCATGCTAAATTGCCCCTTAATTGGAAAAACGAATTGGGTACTCCAAATTTATTTTTAAATATAACTTCTATATATCTGGATATACTTGCTGCCTTCTGTTGACAGACTTTATACTTTGGATTATACAGACTATACGACATGGAAACAGACCATTTGGCTCAACAAGTCCAGACGTGCGCTTCACTCAAGCCTCCGCACAGCATTTATCCTATATGTCTATCATCGGGACCCCCTATTCCCTTCTCTCTCCGATGCTTGTCTATTTTCTTAAATTTATTGGTACGATTCGCTTAAACACTCCCTGTGGTTGCAAGTTCCATGTTGTTACCACTCGTTAGGTGTAGAAATTTCTTCTGAATTCCCATTTGAATTGGTGACTATCTTCTAGCGATAGTTATGCTCTTCCCCACAAGAGGGAACATTTTTTGTACCACTCTATCAAAACCTTTGATCACTTTAAAGACCTCAATTAGGTCATCCCACATCCTCCTTTGTTAACGAAAGGAGAGTCCCCATCCTCTCAATCCTTTCCTGACATGTATACAGACTCATTTCTAGTATAATTCTGGTATATCTGCTCTGCACTCTCTCCAGTGCCGTTATATCCTATTTGTAACATTTAAATAATGAATGTTCTTTCTATTCTTCCCACTGAAATGTAATACCACAATTATCCATGTTGAACTGCATTTGCTAATTATTTGCAAATTTATTATGTCCTCTTGTAAATTTGTTCCAGTCTTCCTCAGTATTGTTTATTCCTTCCAGTCTAGTGTCATCCTGAAGTTTAGAAATTGTGTTTTCGATTTCAAAATCATAAAAAACAGTATAGCCCCAGAGAAGGGGACATGCCTGAGCAGTACTCTGGCACTGCCCCCTTGCACAAGATGGCACTGCATGACAACCTGTGCCAGGGGGCAGTGCCTACATGGGCCCCATGGGGAGCTGGTGCAGTGATGCATGGTAGCAGGTAGAGCGCGGACACCGGGGGGGGGGGGGGGGGGGGGGGCAGTGCCAGCTGTACTTCGGCAGTGTTGTGGGGGCAGGGAGCTGGGCTTAGTATATGCTGGCAAGGATTGACGGGGTTCAGGGATTGAATGCAAGTGAGGATTGTTGGGGGAGAGCCCCCAATACCTCTGTGATGAGGGCTGGGGAGCATTAGGCAGTCGTGCTAATTGGAGCACCCTTTAAAGCTTAGGGCCTGTCTCGCCAGAGTGGTATCCACTCATTTTTCTTTTAACTGAAGCTCAATATTTGGAGAGATAACTGGTCTGTGCTACTGGAGAGTTACACACCAGTTTTCAGTCTGAGACTATATGACGTAGAAGCAGAAGTCGGCTCCTCGGCCCATCGAGTCTGCTCGGCCATTCAGTGAGATCATGGCTGGTCTCAATCCTCAACTCGACAAGCCTGACACTTTACCAAATTCGCTGTTAAATTTAAGTGTTTGTAATTGACAAACATATGGGCTGGACAGATTGCACTACAAAATAATGCAATTTCAAAATGTATGCACAGACCTAGATTATCACAAAGTTGTAAATTAATCCTGCTGGCATGCATTAAATATGGAACCAATTTTTTAAAAAGCTCAAATTAGCATGTCCAGCTAGCTTTTGTTGAACCAGAAAATGTCTCTTGCTGGTTTTTTGAAATTTTTAACAACATGTTCAGAACATTACAGTGCTGTACAGGCCCTTTGGCCCTCCAGGTATGGAAAGGGGATTCAGGAAGAAAGGTTTGTGGTGGGGGCTAAAGGCAATAGTTGCGCTTTTTCGGATTCTCGCCGCAGATGCAAATCTCATTATGACCGCTAAATGTTGGTGTTTAGTTATTAACAATGCACACCAGTATAATCTTGCCTTGAAACTGGTTCTGATTAACAATTTTCTTTCAGACCGTATGTTCTGTCTGGCATGATATGAAGTATTCTTTGCCAAGATATAAACTCTTTGAGGCAATATGGCAGATAAGCTAACCAGAATTGCCATCGTCAGCCATGACAAGTGCAAGCCCAAGAAATGCCGTCAAGAATGCAAGAAAAGCTGTCCAGTGGTTCGAATGGGTAAGTTCTTTTTTATTGCATTGTTGTACATTAATTATAAGAAAAATAAATTGTGCAAAATGTAAGCTATGTGTAATAATTCTCTGTAATTTATTGGCACCGTACACCTGGCTATATGGTAACAGATCAATTTGTTGCTTAGTATTCTATCCCTTGAAAATTTTGTTCAGTGCGTTCATAATGTGTTAAGGAACATCTCCATGCAATTTTTAAAGAATTGTTGGTGAGCACTAAAAGCAGCACAGATCAATGCGGTATAAACACATTTTACCTCGAACAAGGACAATTTGTATTTATATTGCACCTTCTATGTGAAGAAACATCCCAATGTTCCTGACAAGAATATTATAAAACAAAAATTGATACAGAACCACCACATAAGGCAATATTTCGGCAGATGACCAAAGGTTTTGTCAGAAAGTTAGATACTGCCAGCGAGAGAAGAGGAACGGGGGAAGGGAGAGCAACCTCAGGGTAAGGAACAGCAGCGGGGAAAGAAAGAGAGACCGACAGATGGCTGGAGGAAAGGAAAAACACCAAGGCGAAGGGACAGCGAGACGCAAGCCACAGCTGCAGTGAGGGAAAGGTGCATGAGCGGTGGATGCGCAGGCAGTCGGCCCCACAAGATGAGACGGAGGTACAGGCGAGCCTGAAAGGGAAAATGATGGCGGACCAAGCATCGGAGCATGAGTAGGACACAGTGACCAGCATAAAGGAGACGCCCTGGTCGGAGCTCCAAGCAATGATGAAGGAGACGACGCACAAAATGCAGCAGACCATCAAAGGCCTGGAAAGGGAAGTGAAGGCGCAGAAAAAAACAATGCTAGAGTTGGAGAGGTCCGTCTCGGACCAGAGCGACAGGGTGATAACCCTTGAAGCCGAGGTCAAAAGGTTAGTAACGGCCCATGGGAGCGTAAGAGGGAAAGTGGAGGAGCGGGAAAATTGGTCCAGACGGCAGAACATTAAAATAGTGTGTCTGCCAGAGGGGATAGAAACCCAACAGGCTACATATCCAACTGATGGGCAAGCTAGTGGGAAAGGAAATATTCTCAAACCCACAGAAATAGTCAGGGCGCACAGGTCGCTCCGACCCAAGCCCAAAGATGGGACCAGCTCAGAGCAATTATCGTGAAGCTGCACTGGTTCCGAGACCGGGAGAGAATCCTAAAGGTGAAACAGAGCACATGGGAAGGGAAGACTATAAGGGTGTAGCAGGACATTGGGGCTGACCTGGCCAAAAAAAGGGCTGCATTCAACAAGGCGAGATCAGCACTGCACAAAAGCACGGTATAATTTGTGATGTTATTCCCGGCCAAGCGCCGGAATGTGGCGACTAGGGGCTTTTCACAGTAACTTCGTTAAAGCCTACTCGTGACAATAAGCGATTTTCATTTCATTTCATTTCATTTCATTTCACTCTGGGTAACATTTGAGGGGAAAGAGCTGTACCCCAGCGGCGGCTGATGAGTTTGTTTGAGCGAACAAGCTGAGGGAGGAGCACGCGCAATCACAATGAAAGACATGGGGACAGAGAAGGAAGGGAAAAACCAGAACAAAGTGCGGAGGACACACCGCAAATAAGGACAATGGACTCCTTAATTGTGCACATGTGTTTTATGCCTTGCGCGGGACTGTGCTGTCTCGTTTCAGAGCTTGTCTCCTCTCTCGATGCTATGGGGGGGGGGGGGGGGGAGTGGAGCGAGGGAAATGAGGGTGAGAAAAGCAGAGAGGAGGGTGAGACAAGGGCCAGTAGGAGAAAGGTTAAACAGGGCCAGAACTGGGCGAATACTGGGAGGAAGGCCACCGTACTATCGAGGAGGGCCAGCACGGGAGGGCAGGAAGACAGGAGGGCCACGGCGCGCCTCTCGGGGAAGCGGGAGCGCCTGGCACAAGGAGGGGAGGGGGCAGAAGTGGGGGGGGGGGGGGGGGTGAGCTCAGTGGGGGAAAAGTGACGGGGCTGGGGGGAAGGTGTCTGGGGGAGAACGCAGAAAAAAGAGAAGGGTGAGATAGTGAAGCAGTACAGACATAGGCCTCAGCGGGCATGGAGCAGGGTGAGGAACCAAGAGGGTGCCGCAAACAGCCACTCGAGAGGGCATCAGGGCGGAGGGAGAACCCGGAGCGCAGGGGCACACACGCGTGGCGTACAAGTAGCTGGTGGCCACATTGTGTGTCCCCTGAGCAAAGGGAAACCCCTGAGCGCTGGGGCACGATCCCATGGTGAGAGCGGCGACCCTAGCCATTTTGGACGGCCCCCTAGCAAAGGGAAACCCCGGAGTGCAGGGGCGCGTCCACCAGGTAAGTATAGGTGATCCCACAGGACTGGAGTGGGTCTGAAAGGCCCCCTTAAACCAGGATTGTTACCTGGAATGTAAGGGGACTCAACGGCCCAGTGAAAAGATCCAGAGTGTTCGCCCACCTAAGTAACCTAAAAGCAGACATAATCTACCTACAAGAGACACACCTGAGGGAATAGGACCGACTGCTGGTAAGGAAGGGCAGGGTGGGACAGATGTACCACTCGTGCTACGGGACAAGGGCTAGGGGGGGTAGCAATATTAATTAGCAAAAGGACGAGGTTTACGGGAACCAAGACAGTTACTGACCCAGAGGGAAGGTACGTCATGGTCAACGGTGTCCTGGAAGGGGCACCTGTCGTACTAGTAAATGTGTATGCGTCCAACTGGGACGACTCGGAATTCATAAAGAAGACCATGGCGGAATTCCCCGACCTTGCCACACACCGACTGATTATGGGGGGGTGTCTTTAACTGCGTGCTGGACCCACTGACTGACCGATCAAACCCCAGAAAGGGGGAAAAGTCTGGCATGGCTCGGGAGCTAGGGGCCTTCATGGAACAGATGGGTATACACCTGTACCAACTTATTTGCAGTGCAGAAATCGGTGCTTCCAGGGATCACAGGAACGGACTACTCCACGATCGTTATCTCTGAACATGCTCCACATTTAATGGATGTGAGGTTGGAGACAGGCCGGGCTCAGTGCCCCACATGGAAGCTGGACACGGACCTCCTGGCCGACGAGGCTTCCTTCCAAAACATATCGCAGGCCATAGGCGCTTACGTTAGTAACAACCAAAACGGGGAGGTCTCACCGTCCATGTTTTGGGAGGCTGTGACCAGAGGAGAGACCATAGCCTATGAGGCAAGTGGAGAGAGGGTGGCCAGGCAAACTGTTAGTGGACTCCATTCTGGAAGTCGATAGAAATTACTCCGGGGCCCCGACCGTAGGGCTGCTGGCGGAGAGGAAAAAGCTGCAAATGGACTTTAACCTGCTATCCACTAGGAAAGCAGTGTACCAACTCCGCCAGACACAGGGGACCTTCTACAAACACGGAGACAAGGCTGGCTGCCTATTGGCTCACCAGCTGAGAAAGCAGGCAGCCACGAAGGAGATAGCGCAAGTTAAGGATAGCAAAGGCAGACTGGTAACAGATCCAAAGGAGGTCAATCGGGCATTCGAGACCTTCCACCAGGGACTGTATACTTCCGAGCGCCCCCCCCCCCCCCCCCCCCCCCCCCCCGATGGGGTTGCGCGAATGAAACAGTTCGTGGACAGACTGGAACTACCAGTTGTGGGGAAGACAGACGGGGGGGAGCTGGAAGCGCCAATAGACCTGGGAGAAATCATGGAGAGCATCAGCTCCATGCAGGCAGGGAAGGCACCGGGACCTGACAGGTTCCCGGCAGGCTTCTACAAAAACTTTGCACCAGTCCTGGCCCCACACCTAAGGGACATGTTCGTGGACTCACTGCAGTTTCTAGACTTCCCGGCGGAGCATTAGGGGGGGGGGTACTTGTTTGCTATGGGTGTGTGGTTTCATGCTCATTATTTTTGTTAATTTATTGTTTTTTCTTTGTTTTGTTGGTTAAAATTTGTTGAAAATTTGAATAAAAATGATTTTTTAAAAAACAAGGTACACGACGAGCCCGGTGGTAGTGGCCATGCTGAGAACGTGGACCCAGTTGAGCCAGCACTTCGGGATAACCAAAATGTCCCTTGTGGCTCCCATCTGCGGCAATCACAGATATCCCCCAGCCATGCTAGATACCACCTTCGCAAGCTGGAGGCGGGACGGGGGCACACTGACGGTTGGGGACTTCTACATAGGGCGCAGACTGGCGACACTGGACGAACTGACAAGGAAGTGGAAACTATCAAAAGGACAGGAATTGAGAGGCCGGGTCGGTGGATTGGCCATGCTAAAATTGCTCCTTAATTGAAACACATTTTTCAAAAGAAGAGAAGAAGGTAGAGAGGTAATTTGGGGAAAGATTTCTGGAGGTTATGGCCTTGGCAGCTCACAGAATGGCCAACAAAATGGTGGTGTCATTAAATCGATGGGGGTGGGCCGTTGGTGGGTGCTTAAAGGCCAGAATTAGAGGGAAGAAGATACCATGGCGGGTTAGTGAGTTGAAGGAGATTACAGAATGAAGGACGGGTGAGACCATGGATGGATTGGGTAACAAGAATGCCCCCTTCTCGTGCCCTTTGCCCCCCTCCCCATGACCCGGTGCCTGCCACCAAGGAAACAATGGTGGTCTCCATTAATTGTGTTAAGGTCAGTTTTTTTGTGGATGATTTGTCGGTGCCTCGGTCAGTTCGAAAGTATGTTTTCTTACACTTCGTTCCGCATTAACCATTTAATGTCACACTGTTTGTCAAATAGCTGAGCAAGCCCCATCTTCAGTGCAGCTGCACTATGTACTTTCGCGTGTAAATTCACAAGTTACAAACCATTTCTGCAATCTCACATCGATATTTGAATTCCTTCTTTAATCCTCTGTTGGAACCTCACGTTCGTAAGTCATCTTCCCACAATTTCCTACTGTTGGATGTAGTCTCTTGTGTTTTTTTTAACCAGACTTTCTATTTAGGCAGTGTTCTTTTGTCATGCTTGGTGGCATCTCTGCCCTCTCCCACAAATCCTTGTTTTGCATTTGTGGAATGTTTATCAGGTCTATCGGGACTGTACTGTATATTTTAACCAATCAATTTCATCATCCTATTTTTGAATGTCTTTAAAAGGATACACCATTCAATAATCATTCCAGAGAACCATCTCAAGAAATCAAAGGGGGCCTCCCAAAGATCTTTGGCTTTTTTCATCCTGTACGGTCTCAATTTCTCAAGTTGAGGCCAGATTACCAAATTCCATTCTCTTAAAAGGTTAATAGGCAAAGACACAGATGTGATACACACTCCAAGAGACATCCCAGCGAAACTGAGGCATTGAATGGAGAAGCTGACCTCCACTCCAACAGAACCCACCTGCGAGCAATCAGCGAGGTGAAGGCTTAAACATCCACCCTGCACTTGTCTTCAGCTCTGGCAGGTCTGACACCCCAAATATGGCCCCCAAGGGACTGTCAATTCTCTGGTCTCTGCCATGCGGCTGCTCCTGCTCCTCCGATCACAGATTCTGTGTTTGGAGGAACAGCAAGAGTGGGAGGGAGGCTGGAGCAGAGGAGAGACAAAATCTGTGATTGGAGGGCCAGCTCCTCACAGCATCTCTCTACTACGCTCAATGTTCCTCCAATCAAATTGAACATGTTTTCCCACTCTGCACTGTGATTCTGACTGCATATTTCGTACGTTCTCCCCGTGTCTGCGTGGGTTTCCTCCGGGTGCTCCAGTTTCCTCCCACAGTCCAAAGATGTTCAGGTTAGGTGGATTGGCTATGCTAAATTGCCCTATGTGTCCAAAAAAGGTTAGGAGTGGTTATTGGGTTACAGGGATAGGGTGGAAGTGAGGGCTTAAGTGGGTCGGTGCAGACTCAATGGGCCAAATGGCGACCTCCTGCACTGTATGTTCTATGTCTATGTCAAAGCCATACTTCAAATATGTGATAATTTTTCAGTAAATTACTAAATTGTAAAAAACATTCCTGTTAAATACCACTTCAGAAAGTTTAAATGATGCCATTCAAATTGTCGTCTTGCAGGAAAGCTTTGTATTGAAGTTACTGCTCAGAGTAAGATCGCCTGGATTTCAGAAACTCTCTGTATTGGTTGTGGCATTTGCATTAAGGTAATCCATTCTATGTATTTCTTTCAGAAGGGCAATGATGGTGATGTGGTGCCTTCCCTCTGAAGTATAGTTTAAACGTAGCATTGACCTTTGATTCTGCACCTGGTTTACATCATCTGAATGTTATTGTTTTAAAAGTCCTGTTGTTTTCCCATAAAATGGCCAGACCTTATTTTGGAGTTTAATTTTTGTACCTTTAATTATGATAAGTATTATTAAATTGGTTATGTAAATATTCAATATTAACATCTGCCAGTGTCACTAAAGTACTATGTTGTTTTAAATGTTTGATGGATAAACTGGAAACCATGGCGGAGTGGGTGAGGGAGTTTTGTTCATTTTTTGTGAGCTACAAATTTAATCAGTTGTCAAAGATCTGCAAGAGGTACCCATGTTCACGTATCCTGATTTGTCCTGATTCACAAACCATCCTTCCCCAATCCTGCTGGCAAAATTTATATATTTTGAATAGTTAGGGTAAAAATAGAGAAAAAATTGACAGTAGTAATAGATATTTTTTTCTGCACTCTGATTTTAGTTAGTTCATTTCTTTTTGACGTTCTTGCAAATAGTTGCATTTATCCTTGAACTTTCTACAAAATTTTATTAAATAGACAAACTAGCTTTAATTTTGGTAGTGTAGCCAATAGTCCGTTGCAGGTAATGCGATATGAACATTTTGTTAATTATTTAGTTTCTATTTCCTATTTCAGAAATGTCCTTTTGGGGCTTTGTCAATTGTTAACTTGCCAAGCAACTTGGCTAAAGAGACAACCCATAGATACTGTGCAAACTCCTTCAAGCTTCACAGGTAATTATGTTAAAAAGTTTGCGAGCTTTGTAATCACTTGGCAGTTCTTGAGCGCATTGTGTGGTAAATATTGTATTGAGTAACTCCTCATGAAAAGTTGTGGTTGCATTTCTGGAAATTCCAGCTTTTAAAATGAATCATTGCTTCCCATAGTAATCAATGTTAAAGCCA
Source organism: Scyliorhinus canicula (assembly GCF_902713615.1). NCBI lineage: Eukaryota > Metazoa > Chordata > Chondrichthyes > Carcharhiniformes > Scyliorhinidae > Scyliorhinus > Scyliorhinus canicula. The sequence continues at coordinate 192,315,667 of NC_052148.1, forward strand.
CAGTTGGGTACCTTTAGGCATTCCTCACCCGGAAAGATAAATGTTGCAAGTTGAAATACATAAGTAGCATTGTATTTCTAGCTGAAATAACTTGCAAATTCAAGTAAATCACTAAAGTGAATCACTAAGTATAAGGGAAGTCATGTATAAATTGAAGTTGGATGACACTCGCCAATGTCTCTAATGCAGTTCCTTAATTTCAGGGTGACCTGTTCCATTCTGAATTCATGGGTTCTGAGATGGCTGATAATTCCAATATATAATCTCATACTCTGCCAGATGTGGACAGCTGCTTCTTGGAGGGTCAGTTAAATGAGTTCCCGAGGTTTTGCACTATGTCCACTGCCTTGACATAGCCTCTGCATGACCCCGTCAAAGTCTCTGTTCAGTGCCTTACAAATCTTTTCCCACTTTGGTCGGTCACCATGCGTTGGTAGACACATTTGACCTCTTTAAGGATGCTTTGAGGACACCTCTGAAGCATTTCAGCTGAGGTGACTTTTGAGTAATTTGGTACCTTAATGCTGAACATGTTGGCTTGAGGAAGACCTTACTGTTTTACTGCCAAACCACCTAGCCTGAACATCTTTGGACTGTGGGAGGAAACCGGAGCACCCAGAGGAAACCCAAACAGCCATCCCTAAATCTCTCAACCCACTCTCATCACCAGCCCCATGATCATGCCACTCAGGTGGTCTTGCTAGTCCTCATCCGATATTACTCACAGCAAAGGCCATCTTCGATCAGTTCCTTGTATCAGTCTCCGCCAACATCTCCCTTCCACTTCCAAACCCAACTTCCTTTTCTATCTACCATTGGTTTAAAAACTACTGTCATGACAACAGATCATAGCCTGTAATTGCTTACATTAAACTTTTAAATAAGATGTTTGTTTTTAAAAATAAAGGATGTTACAAGCAAAAATTGGTTGAGACAGCAAAATAACCACTTGCTGGAAAATCCCCTTGTGCATTACACTTGACCAACTCGTCCAGATAATGGAATGTCGCATCTTTTCAGACAGAGACATTTTGAAGGACGAGATGCAATGCAAATCTGAACTGTAATCTCTGTTAGAGGTGATGGAGGCTGGCTACCATCTCAGCAGAAACCATTTCCTGTGAGTTATATCCCACACCAGTTGAAAGAAAGCAGTTCTGGGCAAATACATATTTGTATTTTTCCCATTCCTGAAATGTACAAGAAAAGGGGCTAAAAGCCAACTCCAAGCTTGTTCTCTGTGTGCTTGTCTGGTATTCTCGTTCTACTTTGCGAGTGTGTGCTGTGAAGATCACAGATGAAGAATATCCACTCGGCACCCCTGCGCTTGCAGGTAAAAAATGCCTCTCGCTCCCTCTCCCTCTGATCGCTGGAAGGAAGTCACAAATCAACAAAGCCACAGTCAAAAAAGTAATAGGGAAACTTTTTTCAGAAGCAAGAATCTCCAAACCAACAGCTCAACTGCCAAATTCGATGCTACTGGAATCATCCACCTTAATGGCCACAATGTTTCACCATCTGCTCCTCCCAGACAAGCCAAAGACTGACCGTATATGTTTTTAACGTTTATTTTTCGACTCCCTTTTCCTTTCTAATCTGTCTGTATCTGTGTTGCGCTTTATTATTTTCTCCAAGTTTAATAACTAATAAACTCGCCCTTGAATTTAAGCAAGCAAAGTTAAATTGGCTATTTTGAAACAGAATTACATTTGGACTGGGAAATGTATCCACAAGGGAAGGGATCTTTAAATTAATCTTGATGCGACCAACTAAGGAGGTTGAATAAAGGAGGGAACCAGTTTGATGAAGGTAATCGAGCAAGTAATATAAGAACAAGATATTAAGAGCTTCTTTAAAAAAAATAAAAAGGAAGAGAGAAGTCAAAGTGAACATAGAGAATGAAACTGGGGAAATATTAATGGGGTGCCAGGAAATGGCAGAGGAGTTAAATAAATACTTTGGGCTAGTCTTCATGGTGGACGACACTAATAACATTCCAAAAATACTAAATAATCAAGGGGAAAAAGATGAGGGGGGGGGGGGGGGGGGGGAGGGAGGAGGAAATAAATATAATGACTATCGTGAGAGACAACGTGCAAGGGAAACTAATGGGGCGAAAAGCAAATGTGTCCCCCCGGCCTTGGTGGGTTGCTTCCGAGGATATTAAAGGAAGTAGCTAGAGAGGTGGTGGATGTACTGATCGTAATCTTCCAAGAATCTTTAAATTCGGAAAGTTCCAGAAGATTGGAAAACAGTCAATGTGACACCCTTATTCAAAAGGGGAGGGAAACAAGAACCAGTTAACAATAGGCCAGTTAGCTTAACATTTATTTATTTAACATTAACATTTATTTATCATTTATTTTAGGTGGCATGAGGGTACAGTGGTTGGCACTGCTGCCTCACAGCGCCAGGGTTGCAGGTTCAATTCCGACCTTGGGTGATTGTGGAGTTTGCACATTCGCCCCGTGTCTGGTGGGTTTCCTCCAGGTGCTCCGGTTTCCTCCTACAGTCCAAAGGTGCGCAGATTAGATGGATTACCCATGCTAAATTGCCCCTTAGTGCCCTAACGGTTAGGTGGAGTTACAGGGGAGTGGGCCTAGGTAGGGTGCTCTTTCAGAGGACCGATGCAGACTTGATGGGCCAAATGGCCCATCTTCTGCACTGTAGGGGTACTATGATTCTATGATCTGTCATTGGGAAAATGTTAGAGTCCACTGTAAAGGATGTAATAGAACATTTAGAAATACATACTAAAATTAAGCAGAGTCAGCATGGCTTCATGAAGGGGAAATATTGTCTGCCAAATTTATTAAGATTCTTTGAGGTCGTCGAATCATCATCAAGTCCCTACAGTGCAGAAGGGGGCCATTCGGCCTTTGAACGTGCACCAACCCTCTGAAAGAGCACCCCACCTAGGCCCAATCCCTCGCCCTATCCCCGTAACCTCACGAAGGAGCAAATTAGTATGGCCAATCCACTTAACCTGCTCACCTTTGGACTGTGGGAGGAAACTGGAGCACTCGAAGGAAACCCACGCAGGCACGGGAAGAATGTGCAAACTCCACGCAGCTAGTCACGTGAGGTCAAAATTGAACCCGAGTCTCTGGTGAGGTGAGGCAGCAGTGTTAACCATTGTGTAACCGATCCGCTGAGGAGGGAAACCGGTTGATGTAATATATTTGTATTTCCAAAAAGCATTTAATATGGTACCACACACAAGGCAACTTAATAAGATAAGAGCCAATGGTGTTAGGGATAGTATATTAGTCTGATTAGAGGATTGGCTAACTGATTGAAGACTGAGTTGGGATAAGAGGGGCGTTTTCAGGATGGCAACCTGTAACTAATGGCGTGCCACAGAGATTGGTGCTGGAGCCACATTTATTTATAACATTAATGACTTGGATGAGGCGGGTGAATACTATTGCTAAGTTTGGATATGACACAAAATAGGTGGGAAGGTAAGTGGTGAGGATGACAGTGTGCAGATGGATATAGACTGACCGGGCAAAAACATGGCAGTTGGAATGTAAAGTAGGAAAATGTGCAATTTTGCATTTTGGCAGAAGAGTAACGGAGCTAAATATTTAAATGGAGAAAGCTGCAGAGGGATTTGGGCATCCCTGTGCATAAATCATGAAAAGGTAACATGCAAGTTCAGCAGTTACTAGGGAAAGCAAATAGAATGTTTGCCTGTTTCAAAGGGAATGGAATATAAAAATAGGGAAGTCTTAAAACTGTACAAGACACTAGTTAGACTATATGTGGAATACTGTGAACAGTTTTGGTCCCCTTATCTAAGGAAAGATATGTTGGCATTAAAGGCAGTCCAGAGAAGGATTTTTTGATCTCCTGTATGGAGGGACTTTCTTATGAGGAGAGGATAAGTCGGTTGGGCCTGTACTCAATGGAGGTTAGAAGAATGAGAGGCTTGTGCATTGAGACATATAAGATTCTACGGGGGCTTGACAGATTAGATGTTGAGAGGTTGTTTTCCCTTGTGGCAGAGTCTAGGACCAGAGGGATCATCTCAGAGTAAGGGGTTGCCCATTTCGGACAGAGATCAGGCAAAAGTTCTTGTCTGAGGAATCTGTGGAGTTCTTTACCACAAAGGGCTGCCGAGGCTGGGTCGTTATCTAACAAGGCTGAGAGACAGATTTTTTAATCAGTAAGGGGATCAAGGGTTATGGGGATAAGGCAAGAAAGTAGAGCTGAGGATAATCATATCAAATCGGTCTTACGAACGATCTAATTGAATGGTGGAGTTGACTCAATGAGCCAAATGACTGCTTCTGCTTCTACATCTTCTGGTTTTCATCTTTTCTGCACCGAGAGTATAACAAGTGGGGGTAATCTCATCTGGAATCATAACGATTGGATGACCTTGCCGCGATTGCTCATAACACTTCCAATTCACTTACAGTAGGCAAATGAGAGCTGGGAATTCTGGGGAGAGCAACTCGCCTCCTGACGCACCAAGCCTGTCCAACATTATAACCCCCAATCAGGAGTATATAATGGCAATGCACTGCACTTATTCTGATGTGTGCAGCTGCAACAAAACTCCACGAAGATAAATATCTTCCAGGGAATGGACAGCAGCTTTGATTTGTACCCCCATCCAGCACCTGCAGCATTCACCACTGATGCACAGTGGCAGCAATGTGAATCACATGCAAGGTGCACTGCAGCACTGTCCAGGCTCCTTGACAGCATCTTCCAAACCTGCACCACACATGCCAAAAGTACTCCCTATTCCTGGATTATCTGGATTATTCCTGGACTGGCAAATATAACCCCCGCTTCTTCAGCTCTTGTCTCCTCCACCCTCCCGCCCCAACAATGTGTGAGGAGGTCATTAGTAAGAAGTCTTACAACACCAGGTTAAAGTCCAACAGGTTTGTTTCAAACAGACGCTTTCGGAGCACGGCTCCTCTTCAGGTGCTCCGAAAGCTCGTGTTTGAAACAAACCTGTTGGACTTTAACCTGGTGTTGTAAGACTTCTTACTGTGCTCACCCCAGTCCAACGCCCGGGCATCTCCACATCATGAGGAGGTCATTTGACATTTTTGTCGCAAAGAAAGGTTGGGGACCATCCAATCAGCACTTGTACAATGTCCCTCCCTTCTATCAAGCCCACCAGAACAAAACATCTTCTAAACTTTCCCCCTCATCCTAACACTTTCTATAGTTTTTCTACTATATCCCCTCGTGTCCATTTCAAGACCACTCTCAATAAAACCCATCTGCTCCCTCAAACTATTGCAATTAAGCTGCTGACCAGCCAACTTCTCATTCTCACGTTTGCTGATAATGTCAACTGTGTTCTCTCCTCGGGTGTTGTCTCTCCTGTACATCTGCCAGCAGCACTGCTCGTCTCAAAAAAAAATCCTTGATCCCTCCATCCTTGCAAACTACTTCCCACCCACAACTTTACTTTCCAAAGCCCTTGAACATAGAACAGTACAGCACAGAACAGGCCCTTCGGCCCTCAATGTTGTGCCGAGCCATGATCACCCTACTCAAACCCACGTATCCACCCTATACCCGTAACCCAACAACCCCCCCTTAACCTTACTTTTATTAGGACACTACGGGCAATTAGCATGGCCAATTCCACCTAACCCGCACATCTTTGGACTGTGGGAGGAAACCGGAGCACCCGGAGGAAACCCACGCACACAGGGGGAGGACGTGCAGACTCCACACAGACAGTGACCCAGCCGGGAATCGAACCTGGGACCCTGGAGCTGTGAAGCATTTATGCTAACCACCATGCTACCCTGCTGCCCTAAACATGTTGCCTCCCAAATCTGTGCTGGGCTTTCAAATCAGTCCAGTCAAGTTTCACCCTTGTCAGTGGATTGAAATGGCTCTGATCAAAGGTACATGATATCCGATGTAAGGCTTCCTTCTCTCCATGGCCTCGCCTGTCCCTATCTCTGAAATTGCTCCACCACCTCTGGTGGCTGAATGTTGTTGATTGTTCCAAACTGAGCATGTACGTCTGCATGTGTGTTAATTTTACAATAAGAGTTCACTTTTTAAAATATCTTTGACCAATAATGTACTTTTAGTTTCTTTATCAACAAATGTTCAGCTAGTTGTCATTTAAAGGAAGTATTGTGTCCACAGGATTGATGCTAGGAGGCACGTAGGCTGACAAGTTTAAGGAGCCTTATTAATGAGGTGTGTTCAGTACAGACTGCTCATTTAGTCTGGACAGCTACCCATGCTTGTGTCGGTGATGTGACTTCCTGTGACATCCTGAATATATTATTATACAGTGACCATGCTGCTTCTCAGAATCAATAAAATACTTTAATCCCCATTTAAATCTATCATCCCCACAAATTTTGACAAGTATAACATGAACAATAATCAAACAACGATATCAGTAAGTCCCAATGGTTTAAGGATTTGTTCTTTGAATGGTTGTGGGTGAATCTCGGGCGTTTGCTTCTTGGCACTAGTTGTAGCCTCTGTATGAACCTCATCAGTTGTTGTTTTGACTGGTGTCTACATTGTAACGAGAGGTTGGCTCTGTTCTTGTCTGAAATTGAAGTGCTGTTTTCCTCAACTGTTTTCTGGTGGTGTTTGTATTTCAGGAAGGTTCAGTTCAGAACATTGTACAGTTGAATTCGGATTCACTGGAGGCCCTCCTCTGACGGATTTGTTCTCCCTGCCAACAGTTGGTCCAAATGCCTCATCCAGGTGACATCATCCCGGTCTGGACGCATACAGGCAGGTCCCATATGGGCGGCATGGTAGCACAGTGGTAACCACTGTTGCTCCACAGCTCCAGGGTCCCAGGTTCGATTCACGCTTAGGTCACTGTCTGTGCTGAGTCTGCACGTTCTCCCTGTGTCTCGTGGGTTTCCTCCGGTGCTCCGGTTTCCTCCCGCAAGCCCCGAAAGACGTGCTGTTAGGTAATTTGGACATTCTGATTCGTCCTCTGTACCGAAACAGGCTCGAGTTTGGTGACTGGGGACTTCTCACAGGAACTCCATTCCAGTAATGTAGCCTACTGACAATAAAGATTATTATTATTATTTGTGTTGATGATCATGGCAGGAACCCATATCTTTCCTGTAGAGTAGTTCCCAGTCAGAACTAGTCCTTGGCGAAAGGACTAGACCATTGTTTTTGCACCGTTCAATCTGACCTTGTTATTTGTTTTTGAACGGTTTCTTTCATCTTGGAGGTTTCAATAAGTCGAATGCTGAATGTAATTGTAGCATCATCATCAGTAATGCTGGGGAAATTTTGTTCTTGAATGAGCAGTGTTACTATACAAAAGTAGGAATTGATTTAGACATTTGGTCAATGAACCTTGTTCCCTTTTGCCCTTTTTGCCCTTAATATGTGCTTCATTGTTTGCACAATATGCTCTGCTAGCCTGTTCCTAGCAGGATAGTACAGCGCAGACCTAATATGTTGTATACTTTTCTCTTTCAAGAAACTTTGAAATTTTTTTTGTGCCAAACAATTTTATTGAGGTATAGAAAAAGTGACATTGTACAGCAGTACAAAAAAAGTCAACCAAATTAAACACACAGTGCAAACCACGGCTCTGCTCACGCACGGACCCTACTCTACTCTACCCTAGCACCCCCAACCCCGCCCCTGCCACTGACGCTTACTCCTCTGCGAAGAAGTCAATAAATGGCTGCCACCTTCGGCGCACCCTAATAGCGAACCTCTCAAGGCGAACTTGAGTTTCTCCAGGCCAAGAAAGCTCGCCATGTCCGATAGCCATACCTCAGCCCTCGGGAGCTTTGAGTCCCTCCGCCAATACACTTCATCGCCGGGCTACCAGGGAAGCAAAGGCCAAACGTCACCTCTCTCTCTTCCTGGACTCCTGGGTCCTCCGAAACCTCAGATTGCCACCTCAGGGCTCATTGCCACCCGTTTTCAATACCCGGCATGACATCTGCAAATCCCTGCCAATACCCCCCCCCCCCCCCCCCCCCCCCCCCGAGTTTAGGGCACGACCAGAACATGTGTACATGGTTAGTCTTCCCTCCAGCGCATCTAGCACACTTGTCCTCCAGCCCGAAGAATCAACTCATCCGGCCCCCGTCATGTGGGCCCGGTGCACGACCTTAAACTGGATCAGCTGAGCCTGGCGCATGTTGCGGTCGTGTTTACTCTGCTCAGGGCTTCTGCCCAGATACCGTCGTCCATCTTGCCCCCCGAGCTCCTCTTCATACTTGAGCTTCAGGTCCTCGTCTGCGTATCCTCGCTCCCATTAGTTCCTCGTAGACATCTGAGACTCTATCCTCTCCCAGCTCTCCCCTAGAAACTGCCCTGTCCTGCCTCCCTTCGCGCGGAGACGTGGGAAGGACGGCACCAGTCTGCATACAAAATCCCTCGCCTGCAAGTATCTAAAGTCGTTCCCTCTCCCAGCCCAAACTTCTCCTCCAGCGCCCTCATGCTCGGAAAGCTCCCTTCCAGGAACAGATCCCCCATCCTCACAATCCCCGCCCTCCTCCCAGTCGATCCCCCCCCCCCCGTCCATGTTCCCCGGGGCAAATCAGCGCTTGCCGCAGATTGGGGTCCACACCGATGCTCTTACCTCCCCTACATGCCTCCTCCACTGGCCCCGAGCCGAACTTTCAAATTCTTGAGAGATAACTGTGGTCCATTATCACTCACCAATTGCTCAGGAAATTCTACTGAAGAATTCTCCTAACTTCTCGATCATCTTTTCTGATGAAGTGACTTCATTAAGGTGATTTCTGTCCACTTTGAATGAGTACCGATTTTGTCTGGGAATATTGCGTAGTCAATGTGTACCCATTGCAAGCCCTTGTCATTCCCAAGGATGCAGCGGCGCTAATGGTGGCAGGTTTCTCCCTTTCTGCCATGAAGAACGTGTTCCAGCCAGCCTTTTTCTCTATTTCTGCGTGGTGCAGGCCACCATAAATAGCTCCTCGCTATCTCTTTCATTCTCACAATTATACAATGGCCCTCATGCAATTTGTCCCAACACTATCTTCTCAATGGTGTGGAATGATTACTCTGAGCCTCCAAAGACACCCTGACTGCAGTTAACTCCAATGTTCTAGTGGAGTACAGTTTCAGGTCAGGCTTTGGATCTGAGGTTTTGCCTCTTAGCACCATCTCCATTGCTTCGGAGAGTATCTGACTGCTCCGAGTATACTTCTTTGCTTATCCTGAAGTGACACGTACACTGTCTACCTGTTCAAAGTAGAAGATACTTTCGCTTGAACCACGTGCTGATGAACTATTTGGTAGTCGTAATCGAGAAAACCAATCTGCATTACAATGAAGACGTGATTGTTGATACCTGATGGTGTACGTGTGCGCAGTCAAAAACAGTACCCATCTGCATTCTGCTTGCTGCAAATGACTCCAAACTTGTAGCGCCAGTAATGGCTAGCACACTCTGAAATTTGATTTCTGACTGCAAAACGACCCATCTCTACCCTTTTGCACAGCATAACACTTCATTTTGTTCTGTTTCCATGCCGCTTTGTTCTACCCTTGCTTCATATTATTTTTGCTCGAAGCTATCTTTTTCTTCCAGCATGCACGCTCAATGTGCTTCCTTGCACCAGCATTCCACAGCTGAATATCCTGGGCTGGATTCTCGGCCCCGCCGCGCCACATTACAGTTTCACCCTGCTGGCAGGATGCTCCGTTATGCTGTCTGGCCAATGGCGTTTCCCATTTTGGGGCAGCCCCTCGCCGTCGGGAAACCCCTGGGCTGCCAGCAAAACAGAGCATCCCGCCGGCGGAGAATCGAGCCCCATGTCTTTGCACATTTGTGGCATGTATAAGTTTGAGTTTCAAAACACTTGGGTGTCGACTCTGCCGACATTTTGTTTTCCCAAGTACTCTAACTCCTTTGCTGACGTTCTTTCACTGCCAGTTCCATGGCCTTTTTCAGAGTAAGGTTACTCTCCATAAACAGCTATTCTGTATTGCCTCACTTCACAGACCAGTCTGTCCTGAATTGTATAATTTAATATCTCACCAACTCACAGTATTTGCAATCTCACAAGGCTTTAGCAAATAGCATGCTTGCAGAATCTCCATGATTTCTTCATATGTCTTAGTGCCTGGCTTCTCTGGCTACACTAAACTTCCAAGAAGATTAAATGTTTTCCTCAGGAACGTGGGAACCCTAAATGGGAGCTCCATCGCTCCACATTTTCATCCTATAGTGCCATTTTCTTCAGAATGGAAGTTTCCTATATGCATACTTCGCAGCGTGTTTTCAGCAGCTACCTTGCTTTTCCCTTTGAAAAATAGGAACAATCCGTGCGCCAACCTGTTTCCTTAAACACCCACTATTTGATATTTGCTGCTGCGATCTCTCTTTAATCACCTTGCAGGGCGACCATTACTAACTTCCACTGAGGTGGTGGCTAGTAAGCATTGTTTGATGTCCTCGTCATAGTTTCTATGTCGTGTCCGCACGATTGATGGTAGGAGCATGGAGGCTGGCAAACTAAAGGAGTTTTACTCATGAGGTGTGTTCACTAAGGCTGCTTCTTTATTCTGCAGTTACCCATGTTAGACATCGGTGATATATCATTAAACAGTGCTTAGTGCAGCTTCTGTGCTGCTCCTCAGAAATTAATATAAATCATAACAGGAAGCACCTCTGGAATTATCTGCCTCTGGTCTGAATTTAGGCCACATATATACTTAACAGTGATGGGTAACCTCGGCTAGTGAGTGGGCCACATGGGTGGCCCTAGCTCCATCTCAGTGGGCTGCAAGATTGAAATCGGGCATGTTCACTAACTGACCACCCCATGAATAATTGAATATGTTCAATACACACCAAATATTTCATAAGTTCTAGAAAATGTTTAATCATTCACTTATGAATAAAGTGTCATCAACTTCCAAGTGGTAAAAATAGAAGAAATATTTACACTTGATTGGATGCAGAGAGAGCACGCTGCTCTCACAGTCAATGTTGTGTGCAATCAGCACATACCTCACTTCACGCACCCTTGCTTCATGTGCGTATTACTTCAGTTACACCGGTAGGAAAAAAGTTACACAGATGGGAACCAGTGGAATGCAGCAACTCTGCATGTGGGCAATAGCCTACCACTGTATTTAAACCTGCATGACTTTTATGACATTTAGCTTTGTAAGCATGAAGGTGTGCCATGTGTACAACAGTATTTTCAAAGTTGAGTAATTTTAATAACTCTTCTGAATTTTAGGTTGCCTATTCCTCGACCTGGTGAAGTTTTGGGTTTGGTAGGAACTAATGGTATTGGAAAATCTACGGCTCTGAAGATCCTAGCTGGAAAGCAAAAACCTAACTTGGGGAAATATGATGTGAGTTTTCTCTTGCAGTTAGTATGTCAAATATGTTTTGAAAATTACCATTCAATGATTGATATTTGTTTGCTGAAAATTTGTAGTCAAAAAGTTGCAGTTTTTCATAATCCGGCCTTTCCCGGACCGGCCTCCCCGAACAGGTGCCAGAATGTGGCGACTAGGGGCTTTTCACAGTAACTTCATTGAAGCCTACTTGTGACAACAAGAGATGATTATTATTATTATTATCAATCTGTCGAGTAGTTTTGCCAGTTTTAAAAACATATTTCTTTATTCTCCTCTCACATTTTCACCCCAATTTACACCCACCAACAATACGCAATAATCAGTAACAAATATGTCAATCCCATATTAATAACAATGATCCCATCCTCCCACCAACCCAAAACATTCACTACAACGAGGACATTAGGAATTCCCATAGCCCCCATTAACACCCATCACCCCCCCCCCCCCCCCCCCCCCAACTAATGTTCGATGTTATCCAGTTCTTGAAAGTGCATAATGAATAATGCCCATGAATTAGAACCGCTCTGTCTTTCCCCTCAGTTCAAATTAACCTTCTCAAGAGTCAAGAATTCCAACCGGTCCCCCCGCCAGGGCACAGGGTGGAGAGGCTGCTCTCCATCCCAACAGAACCGCCTTCAGGCGATCAACGAGGCGAAGGCTACAACATCTGCCTCCGCGCCGTTTCCAACTCTGGCTGTTCGACACCCTGAATATGGCCTCCCAGGGGCCCGGGTCTAGTTTCACGTGCACCACTTTAGAAATTATCTTAAAAACCTTCTTCCAGTAGTCCTCTAGCTTGGGACGGGACCAAAACATTTGAACGTGGTTAGCGCCCCCCCCCCCCCCCCCCCCGGCAATGTTCACACGCATCTTCTACTCCTTCAAAGAATCGGCTCATCCTCGTCCACGTGTGTGCTCTGTATACCGCCTTCAGCTGTATCAGCCCCAACCTCGCACACGAGGTGGAGGCATTCACTCTCTGGAGCACCTCACACCAGGACCCCTCCTCTATATCCTCTCCCAACTCTTCCTCCCACTTTGCTCTGATCCCTTCCAGTGGTGCCCTCTCCTCCTCCCAAATAGCTCCGTAGACCGCTGACACAACGGTCTAGAGTCCAGTCCCCCTGTCGTCAGCACCTCCTCCAGCAATGTGAGGCCGGCTCCTCCGGGAAGTTCGTATCTCCTTTCAAAATCTCGAACCTGCATATATCTAAACATTTCCCCCTGCTCCACCCATACTTCACTTCCAGCTCCTTCAGTCCTGCAAACCGACCCCTAAGAAACAAATCCTTTAGTGTCTTAATCCCCTTCTCCTCCTATTTCCGAAAATTTCCATCCCACCTCCCTGGCTCAAATCTGTGGTTCCCCTAATCGGCATTTCCCTTAACCTGCCCCAATCCGAAGTGTTGGCGGAACTGCCTCCAATTTTCAATGAAGCTATTATTACCGGACTCCCTGATACTTTCCCGGGCTATCGGGAGCGGTGCCGTTGCTCGTGCTTTCAATCCCGCCCCCTGCACAAACTCTCCTCCATTCTGACCCACTGGGAATAAACCCCTCTTACCCAGCTCCACACCTTCTCCACATCCGCTGCCCAGTAGTAATACATCAGGTTTGGAAGACCCAAACCCCCTGCCTGCCCTCCCCTCTGTATAGCCCTTTCTAACTCTGGCTACCTTCCCTCCCATATGAACGACGTAATCCTTCCCTCAATCTCTCTGAAAAAGCCTTTGGCAGAAAATCGGCAGGCATTGAAAAATAACAGAAATTTTGGCAACACGTTCATTTTAATCGTCTGTACCCGACCCGCCAGTGACAGAGGGAGACCATCCCACCTTGCCAGATCCGCTTTCACACTCCACCCAAACTAGAAATGTTGTACCTGCGGAGCCCCCCCCCCCCCCCCCCACTCCCAGGCAACCTGCACCCCCAGGGACCTAAAGTGAGCCCCTGCCCTATGGAATCGCAGCCCCCCCCCCCCCATCCCTGCCCCCACCCCCGACTGAGACACCACAAAATACTCACTCTCTTGTCCGATTAGTTTGTACCCCAAGAAAGACCCAAACACGCAAAGCAGCTCCAATATTCCCCCTATCAGCACACTCGTTCTAACACGTATAACAGCAAGTCATCGGCATATAAGGACACCGTATGCTCTACCCCCATTCTACCCGTCGAACGCCTTCTCATCGTCCAATGCCACAACCACCTCTGTTTCCTTCTCTGCTGCCGGTGCCATAATGATGTTTAATACCCTTGTAATGTTTGAAAAGAGCTGCCTCCCTCTCACGAACCCCGTCTGTTCATCACCTTAAGGAGGCACTCCTCCAGCCTACCCGCCAGTACCTTCGCCAATATTTTTGTGTCCACATTCAAAGTGATATGGGCCGATACAACCCACACTCTGTCGGATCCTTATCTTTTTTTAGCAACAGTGAGATTGATTCCTGCCCCAAGGTTTGTGGCAACATCCCCTTCTCTATCGCCTCCTGAAACATCCCTACCATCAGGGTGCCAGCTTATCCTTGAATTTTTATAAATTCCACCGAAACCCATCCGACCCTGCCACCTTCTCTGACTGCATCCACCCAATTGCATCCTTAATCTCCTGCTCCACTATCGCTCCTTCTAATAGCCCTGTCCGCCTCCCCTAACCTCGGTACTCCAAACCATCGAAATTCCTGCATCTCATGATCCCCCCCCGGTGGTCTGTCTGTACAGCCTCTCATAAAATTCCTCAAAAACCTTGTTAATCAGATCCGGTGCAACCACCAACTTCCCTGCCTTATCCCTCACCGAACAATTTCCCTTGCCACTGCTTCCCTCCGGAGCTGACCTGCTAACATACACCCCGCCTTATCTCCATGTTCGTAAACTGCACCCCTTGCCTCTCGCTCAGTTGGCGTACTGCCTTCCTGGTAGATGTCGCTCGCCTGTAGCTCCTTCCTCTTTTCCAGCTTTGCTGGGCCCCCATCCCTCTGCATAACTCCTATCTACCTCCACATCTCATCTGTAACCCTCTGCCGCTCCAACCTCTCCTCCTTGTCCACCTGGCCTTAAACGAGATCATCTCCCCCCTCATCACCCCGCCTTGAGGTCTCCCAGACGACCGCCTTCGACACCTGCCCCGTACAGTTGAAAACCTACATATTCCTTAATTCCGTTTTAATTCTGTCACCGAACCTTGGGTCCCCAAAATTCCCACATCTAATTTCCACCCCCCTCCTCTGCGCTACCCCCTTCTCCAGCACCATATCCACCCAATGCGGAGCATAATCGCACTGCAATTGCCGAGTATTCCGACCCTACCCCAACCAACACCGTCTTCCCCCCACAAAAAAGTTGATCCGCGAATGTACCTTGTGGACTGCTGAGATAAACGAGTACTCCCGTTTCCCTCGGGTGCAGAAACCTCCAAGGGTCCACCCCTCCCATTTCCACCATGAACCCAGCTAATGCTTGCCCCCCCCCCCCCCCCCCCCCGATGTGGCCAGCGAGCGCGGCTGTGACCTGTCCAACCGTGGCTCCTGCACCAAGTTCCAGCCCCCCCCCCTGTTGCACGTTTCTATGGCGTAAAACGCGTTTATTGGAGTGTATTAACACGCCTCCGAGTTCGACGTGTG